>NC_032090.1:2040215-2041336 GCF_000182965.3 Candida albicans SC5314
TGTATGTCTAAAATGTAGTGATTTGTTACCAGAATGTTGACAAGTGGATTAATTAAATTGCAGCACGGTAAATGCAATGAATAATGTTCCGGAGATTCGGCTCATGCTTGAGTGATGTAGTGGCTAATTATACTCTAGCCTTTAGCAGCAGTAACATTAATGAGCCCCCCCCCCCCTCCAGTTAAACACTAAATTTGCGTAACAGTAGGAATCACTTATAATTATTATTCATACTAATTATTGTTATCATTTTTATGGAAATTTCATCTACCAAGTATTGAAAATGAATTTAAACATTCTCCAGAAATAGTTGTTTAGTAAAGTTGAATTTTTTTTTTTTGGGTTGACTTTGCAATAATCCCGAGACTAAACGTTTTAAAATTTTTATACTTGTTCCAAAATTCATCATCACAACTAAAAGTATCCACAATTACCCACAACTAACAGAAATGATGAATAACATCGAGGGTGGAAATTCCGTCGGGCTCATATACAACCCCAGAAAACTACTTGGGAAAATAATTGTTGTTGTTTTACTTTTTCTTGTTAACAATCAATAAAACTCTTTTTCTTGGTATAACTTGGTCCTCGCCTCCTCCATTTTACTTCTATAAAACAATACCTACCACTTGTAATCCCTAGAACAAAGGAAATATGTAACACCACCCTACCAAGAGATACAATATAATAATATGGTACGATTTTACTCAATTGTGTATGCTACTCCATTCTTTAAAAGGGTGGCGAGTGTAAATATTTAACAATTGTCTTTGCACCCAATTCTACAAAGGGTTGACAAATTCGACAATCAATCTAAATATTATAATGTAAAATCAATAACAATAATACTTCTTCAAATCAATCAAGTTATGGACTTACGCTTTTCTTCTACATATGAAAGTTGCAAATATATATTACGTAGTCAACTCACATACTTGAAAAGATCATCAAAATAAATATCTCCTAACAATCAATTTGAGGCTTCTTCTTCTTATCCCTCTCTTTCATCACATGAAACAAACTTCCCTTTCTAATTTCCTCTAGAAAGTTCTTTTACCAATCACCTGACTTGGCGTTGCTATAACTATGACCACTTTCTTTGTTAGGGGAGGCGCCCCCCG